>NW_028168546.1:0-29610 GCF_964237585.1 Gallinula chloropus | reverse complement strand
CCAGTCGCTGCTGCCGGCGATCGTGGAGCTGGCGGAGGACGCCAAGTGGCGCGTGCGCCTGGCCATCATCGAGTACATGCCGCTGCTGGCCGGGCAGCTGGTGAGACTGGGAGCACTGGGAGGGGCTGGGGGGGCACTGTGAGGGCACTGGAAGGGCATCACGGGGCACTGGGAGGGGCTGGGAGGGGTTGTGGGGGGCACTGGGAGGGCACTAGGAGGCACTGGGAGGGACTGGGGGGGCACTGGGAGGGCACTGGGAGGGCACTGGGAGGGGTCCATGATGCCAAGTGTCCTGTTTCGCCCTGGTTCATACTGGTTCGTACTGGTTTATATTGGTTCATACTGTTCCATACTGGTTCGTGTTGGTTTGTACTGCTTCGTACTGGCTCGTACTGGTCCGTACTGTTCCATGCTGGTTTGTACTGGCTCACACTGATTTATACTGGTCTGTACTGGTCCATACTGGTCTCTCCTTGCCCAGGGTGTGGAGTTCTTCGACGAGAAGCTGAACTCGCTCTGCATGGCCTGGCTGGTGGATCACGGTGAGCTGGGCAACTGGGAGCACTGGGAGGGGCTGCTGGGAGCCCTTTACTGGGAGTCCTAGGGGTGTTATTGGGTGATACTGGGAGCAGGTTCTGGTTTGTTGGGTCCCTTACTGGTTCCTTGGGGCTTTTTCGCCCCAGTTGGGGTGCCAAGTCCCCCAGTAACTGGTGTGACTGGTGTGTAACTGGTGTTACGGGTGTGTTACTGGTGTGTAACTGGTGTTACTGGTCCCCCCCCCCCAGTCTACGCCATCCGCGAGGCGGCCACCAGTAACCTGCGCAAACTGGTCGAGCGCTTCGGCCAGGATTGGGCCCAGGGAACCATCGTGCCCAAAGTGCTGGCGATGGCCGGAGACCCCAACTACCTGCACCGCATGACCACCCTCTTCTGCATCAACGTGAGACCCCCAGGACCCCCCCCAAAACACCCCGACCCCCCCCAGGGCACCCCGACCCCCCCCCAGGGCACCCCGACCCCACCCTGACCCCAACTGCCTGCACCGCATGACCACCCTCTTCTGCATCAACGTGAGACCCCCAGGACCCCCCCCAAAACACCCCGACCCCCCCCAGGGCACCCTGACCCCCCCCCAAAACACCCCAACCCCCCCAGGGCACCCTGACCCCCCCCAGGGCACCCCGACCCCACCCTGACCCCAACTACCTGCACCGCATGACCACCCTCTTCTGCATCAACGTGAGACCCCCAGGACCCCCCCCCAAAACACCCCAACCCCCCCAGGGCACCCTGACCCCCACCCAGGGCACCCCGACCCCCCCAGGGCACCCTGACCCCCCCCAGGGCACCCCGACCCCACCCTGACCCCAACTACCTGCACCGCATGACCACCCTCTTCTGCATCAACGTGAGACCCCCGGGACCCCCCCCCCCCAATTCATGGGACCCCCCCCTCCCCCCCTCGGGTGCTGTTGGAGGTGTGTGGGCAGGAGGGGACCCGCCAGCCGCTGCTCCCTGCGCATGGCGGCACCCAGTCCCCTCCCCAGCCCCCAAACCCCCCTGGGACCCCGCCAGACCCCACCCCATGGGTACCCCCCACCCATAGGACCCCCCCCCCGTGCCCCCCAGGTGCTGTCGGAGGTGTGTGGGCAGGAGGTGACCCGCCAGCAGCTGCTCCCCACCGTCCTGCGCATGGCGGCCGACGCCGTGGGCCAACGTGCGCTTCAACGTGGCCAAGAGCCTGCAGCGCATCGGGCCCGTGCTGGACAGCGGGTGAGGGGCTGGGGGGGGTACAGGGGGGCTGGAGGGGGTCTGGGGGGGGTACAGGGGGTATTGGGTGGCTGGTGGGGCCAGTGGGGGGTAATGAGGGGGGTAACGGGGTCCATGCAGCGCATTGGGCCCGTGCTGGACAGCGGGTGAGGGGCTGGGGGGGGTCTGGGGGGGGGGTACAGGGGGGTATTGGGTGGCTGGGGGGGGCCAATGGGGGATAATGAGGTAGGTAATGGGGTCCATGCAGCGCATCGGGCCCCTGCTGGACAGCGGGGGGGGCTGGGGGGGGTCTGGGAGGAGGTACAGGGGGGTATTGGGTGGCTGGGGGGGCCAGTGGGGGGTAATGAGGTGGGTAACGGGGTCCATGCAGCGCATCGGGCCCCTGCTGGACAGCGGGTGAGGGGTCTGGGGGGGGTCTGGGGGGGGGGTACAGGGGGGTATTGGGTGGCTGGGGGGGGCCAATGGGGGATAATGAGGTAGGTAATGGGGTCCATGCAGCGCATCGGGCCCCTGCTGGACAGCGGGTGAGGGGCTTAGGGGGGGTGGTACTGGGGGTACCGGGGGGCTGGGGGGGTAATGGAGGGCTGGGGGGCAGGGGGGGCTGGGGGAGGGGTAACGGGGGTACAGGGGGTAATGGGGTCCCCGCAGCCCCTCAGACCCGTGCTGGCTTTGGGGGGGGCTGGGGGGGGCCTGGGAGGGGGTAATGGGGGTCTGGGAGGGCAAGGGGGGGGCTGGGGGAGGGGTAACGGGGTAAGAACAGGGGGGTGGGGGGCTGGTAAGGGGGATGCTGGGAGGGGGGGGTGATCAGGGGCTCAGTGTCGGGGTCCCCCCGTGCCCCCCAGCACGCTGCAGGCCGAGGTGAAGCCGGTGCTGGAGAAGCTGACGCAGGATCAGGACGTGGATGTCAAGTACTTCGCCCAGGAGGCGCTGAGCGGTGAGGGGGGGGCTGGGGGGTCATGGGGGGCGGTTTGGGGGCTGGGGGGGGGGCATTGGGGTGGGGTTTGGGGGGGGTAACAGGGTCCCTGCAGCGCATCGGGCCCGTGCTGGTCAGCGGGTGGGGGGCTGGGGGGTGGGTACAGGGGCTCTGGGGGGGCTGGGGGGAGGTTTGGGGGGGCTGTAGGGGGTCTGGGGGGGACATGGGGGGGGTTGGGGAGCTGGGGGGGGCTATAGGGGGGGCTGGGGGGCGATGGGGGAGGTATTTGGTGGCGGTGTTTGGGGGGCTTGGGGGGGCATTGGGGTGGGGGGTTGGGGGCACTGGGGGTGTTGGAGGTGTAGGGGGAATGGGGGGGACATTGGGGGGGTACATGGGGGTCTGGGGTGGTACTGGCGTCAGGGGGGGAATATGGGGGGCAGGGGGCTGGGCGGACATTGGGGGGTACAGGGGTGTCATGGGGAGATACTCGGGGTGGGGGGATTGGGGGGGGCTATTGGGGGTATTTGGGGGGGTTATTTGGGGGCTGTGGGGGTCTCTGGGGGTCCGTCCCCCCCCCAGGTCCCCATTGACCCCTCTTTCCCCCCCAGTGCTGGCGCTGGCCTGACCCACGTCCCCCCCGCTGGGGCCTGAGCCCCCCCTGGGCCTGAGACCCCCGGAGCCCCCGGACCCCCCGCATGCCACCGGCGCCGTGTGTCCCCCGTCCCCCCCTTGTTAATTAATAATTAATTATAACGAGTTTGGCTCTTCCTGACCTGCTGATGGGGGGGGGGGGATTGGGGTGGGGGGGCTATGGGGGGCTGTGAGGTGTCTGGGGGGTCTATAGGGTGTCTGGGGGGGGCTATGGGGGGCTGGGGAGGGGCTGTGGGGTGTCTGGGGGGGCTATAGGGTGTCTGGGGGGGGCTATGGGGGGCTGGGGAGGGGCTGTGGGGTGTCTGGGGGGGCTATAGGGTGTCTGGAGGGGGCTATGGGGGGCTGGGGAGGGGCTGTGGGGTGTCTGGGGGGGCTATAGGGTGTCTGGAGGGGGCTATGGGGGGCTGGGGAGGGGCTGTGGGGTGTCTGGGGGGGCTATAGGGTGTCTGGAGGGGGCTATGGGGGGCTGGGGAGGGGCTGTGGGGTGTCTGGGGGGCTATAGGGTGTCTGGAGGGGGCTATGGGGGGCTGGGGAGGGGCTGTGGGGTGTCTGGGGGGGCTATAGGGTGTCTGGAGGGGGCTATGGGGGGCTGGGGAGGGGCTGTGGGGTGTCTGGGGGGCTATAGGGTGTCTGGGGGGGGCTGGGGGGGGCTGGGGAGGGGCTGTGGGGTGTCTGGGGGGGCTATAGGGTGTCTGGAGGGGGCTATGGGGGGCTGGGGAGGGGCTGTGGGGTGTCTGGGGGGGCTATAGGGTGTCTGGGGGGGGGCTGGGGGGGGCTGGGGAGGGGCTGTGGGGTGTCTGGGGGGGCTATAGGGTGTCTGGGGGGGGCTGGGGGGGCTGGGGAGGGGCTGTGGGGTGTCTGGGGGGGCTATAGGGTGTCTGGGGGGGCTATGGGGGGCTGGGGAGGGGCTGTGGGGTGTCTGGGGGGGCTATAGGGTGTCTGGGGGGGGCTGGGGGGCGCTGGGGAGGGGCTGTGGGGTGTCTGGGGGGGCTATAGGGTGTCTGGGGGGGGGCTGGGGGGGGCTGGGGAGGGGCTGTGGGGTTGGGCGCGCGCTCAGGGGGGGCTGGGGGAGTTATGGGGGGGCTATAGGGTGGGGGGCGGTCCATAAGGTGCCGAGGGGGGCTGTGGAGTGTCTTGAGGTCGCCGGGGGTCCGTGGGGTGCCTGGAGGGGCTGCACAACCCCCCCTCCCCCCCCCGGGACTCGTTCCCTGCCGCGCGGATCCCTCCGCGCCGCGCATGCGCAGACCCGCCGAGGTGCCAGGAGGGAGAGGGGCGGGACCGGCGCTGGGGGGGACCCCGGGGGTCCCAGAGCCCCAACCCCCCGCCACGGGCAGGGCCCCCAGCTGCACAGGGCTGCCCAGGATCCCCTCGCCCTGCCCGGCTGCCGCAGCCTCCGCTGGCTCACGTTGAGCTCCTCGGCCCCCCAAGACCCCCAGGCCCTTCCCCCCCAGGGCTGCGGCTGTGGCTGGGACCCCTCCAGCGACCCCCGGCAGAGCCGAACCTCACCAGGCCCAACAGCCCCTCCCCCAGCTGCTCTGGATCCTCCTGCCCGCAGCCCCCTCCCCAACCCGGGGGCTGTGGGAGGGGCCGGGGGCGGGGCCTGGGGGTCCAAAAGGCACCTGCCTGGGCCGGGGGAGCTCAGTCTGCTGTGGGGCTGCTGCAGGGGCGGTGGGGCAGGGGCGGTGGGGCAGGGGCTGCTCTCCCCCTGGCTCCTGCCTTGGAGGGAAGGGCTTTCCTGGGGGCTCTGCAGCTGCGGGGGGGTGGGCGGCTCGGCACCAAGCAGGGGACCTGAGTCCCTGGCCCTGTGGGGAGGGGGAGGCAGCCCCCCCCAGGCTGCCTCAGTTTCCCCCCGTGTCCCCCCCAGGCTGCCTCAGTTTCCCCCCATGTCCCCCCAGGCTGCCTCAGTTTCCCCCCGTGTCCCCCCCAGGCTGCCTCAGTTTCCCCCCATGTCCCCCCAGGCTGCCTCAGCAGATCCTGGGCTGGCAGGGGGGACGCTGGCTGGGGGTGCTGTTCTGTTTCCCTGCCTGTCTTCATCCCGGAGGCTGGAGAACAAGGTGGCAGCTCCAGGAACACCCCGTGTGGGCTCCGGAGGGATGCGCCGTGTTCCTGGAGGATGGAGATGGGTCCCCAGCGCTCGCAGAGCCCAGCAGAGGGACCAGGGCTGGGCAGGGAGCAGGAGGAGGTGAGAAATGACTCCGTCCCACACAGGGTGAGAACTCCACTGACCAACTCGTGACACCAATGAAAGGCAGCAGACAGCGCTGGGTGTGCGGGGAGTCTCTGCCCCACCGAGATCCAGCAGGGTAAGGATGTTCTCAGCCAGCATCCCTTTCTCCACTCAGCATCCGCTCTCTGCTGACCAGCCCAGCTCAGCAGAGCCCCCCCTGCTCTGAATCCTTCTGCAGGCAGCATCCTCCCCTGCCCCAGCCACTGTGGGAAGGGCAGCGGGTGGGACCTGGGGTATATGAGGCACCTGCCTGGCCCTGAGGAATTAATTCTCAGCCCAGGAACGTCTCTCAGTGCCGGCACCCGTTGTTTGGAAGCTCTTGCTGGGCACTTACCACTCTTCAAAGGCGTATGCTGTAGACCCTGAAAATGATGTAAGGCGCTGTTAGGACTGTACCCTTGGCTAGGAAAGCCCTGATGTGCCAGGAGCACCTCATGGGCTGCCTGAGAGGCTGCGAGACATAAACAGGTGTCTCTCCTCTGGGGCACATCTAGTCCTGTTCAGGGCGTTGGTCAGAGAGGGTCACAGTCAGTTGATTACTTGCAGTTAACTATTTACTCTGTAACCAGAGATATTCTGTAGAAGGGATTCTGGAGAGATCAGTTTCTATTCAGCCTCCTCTGGAGCGTAGTTCCGCTAGAAGCCGGGTGGTACATGTGGGTGCAGTGGACACAGAGTATAACCACCTGGTATTTTGGCTCTTTCTCTGTTTTTGTAGGAAGCTGAAAGCCCACAATCTTTAATGATGATATTCTTACTGTGTGTCACTAGCTGTTTTTCTCCAAAGTGTTGCACAAGGTTTCTCTTCTCTCAATAGCGCAGGACAAATCAAATGCCTCCCATCCAGGTCATGTCTTCACTCCCACAGCCACAGTAAGAAATGACAAGGATTATTTTTTATTTTAAAGCAGCTTTCTCCAATTGGCACTTTGCATTCCACAAACTCACCTAAGGGCTGCCTTTAACCCTTCTGCAGGCAGGATCCTCCCCTTGCCCAGGGGGCTGTGGGAAAGGTGGTGGGTGAGGCCAGGGGTAGATAATCCACCAGTCTTGCGCTGGGAAGCTCCTTTTCCTGCTGGCTTGCTCTAGTGTCAGTGCTCTGGCTTCCATTCGGCTGATGGAGCTTAGTAGTCAGCTTGGCTTTTTGGGAGGATTCAGCTGAGGTAAGAGCTGAAGGAGCACTGGATGTCAAGCAGCGTGTGTGTAACAGATACACTCACACAGAGGGTTATGGCTGGGGGGGTTTATTTATTTTGCATTGTATTTTTAGGGGTTTGTAAGATGACCCTATACAGTTACCTGTTGGTCCCTGGTTCGTTCCCGGGTTTCGGCACCAATTGTCACCGTTCACGGCGCGGCGACCTGGCTCAGTCACGGCACGGCAGCCACCCTCTGGCCACTCGGGCCATCAGCACGCAGACACCAATGTGGTGGACGGGAAAATGGCCTTTAATGCTCGTTGCAACAGCCTTCTAGAGCTTACACTCATGACATCACTCCCCCCTGCTTACATCATAGGCTTAACACTATTGGCTACCTGAGAAAGTCCTGAGAAGGTCCTGGAAGGGTTCTAGCAGTGTCCTAGAAGGTCCTAGATTTCCGTACAGCACGACATCTTCCGAACGCCAGACCCTAAGTACCTACACACCAGCCTTGCTCTATAATGTGTAAGCTGTGAGCATCCCTTCTCCTAACAGGTCTGGTGAAGAGATTGTCCAGCCCAGGTCAGAGTGAGTCTTCTGTCTGCCTCTGGAGCTTTAGCCTTTCCCAGTGAAGTAACAGGGATCAAATGGAGAGTGTTCTCTCAGTTCTGGGAGAGCTCAGGGCTTTCCTGGTGCTTCCCAGGGCACTGTGGGGTCTTCCAGCTTGTTTGGAGGTGGTACCTGCTTAGCTTCCCGGACGGGGAAGCTGGGCTGTGTAGCCCCCCCCCCCCCAAGCTTGCACCCCAAAAAGAACCCCAAAGGGGAATGGGGTCCGTCCGTCCCCCCCCCAGCCTTGACCTTAGGGGCCCCTCCCCTTGTCCTTTGTCCCCCTACCTTGTCCTTTGTCCCCCTACCTTGTCCTTTGTCCCCCTACCTTGTCCTTTAGGGCCCCTCCCTTGACTTTTAGGGACCCCTCTTGTACAGGGTCTCTGAGTTCAGGGTCTCTGAGGTGGTTTTTGGGGAGGGTCTTAAGGGGCTTTTTTGGGGCGGTTGGCTCTTTTTGGGGGACTGTGGGGTCTTTACAGGGTCTCTTTTCGATGGGGTCTAGGGCTTTTCGGGGGTTCTCTAAGGGGGGTTTTGGGGTTCTTTGAGGGGATCTTTATGGGATCTCATTTTGGGGGGGGATGTGAGGGGCTTGGGGGCGTCTTTAAGGAGTCTCAGTTTTTTGGGAGGCGTTTAGGGTTCTTTATGGGGTCTCTTAGGGGGGTCTGGGTTTTTGGGAGGGTCTGTGAGCTTAGGGGAGTTGGGGGGCCCTAAGGGGCTTTTTAGGGGATAGTGGGGGGGGCTCTTTGAGGGGGGTCTCTGAGGGGTTCTGGGGGGAGTCTCTCTAGGATCTATTTTTGGGGTGTTGGGGGTTCCTTCGGGGGTCTTTCCCGGGGAGTATATCCCGGCATGCCCCGCTCCTTTCTGGGGAGTATAACCGCGGAGCTGCCCTGAGGAGCCTGCCCGTGCTTTCCAGAAGAACAGCCAAGAGACTTGGCAATGTTGGCTGAAGACAAAGGTGACCAAACCTTGGAGGCATCTCAGCCCAAAGCTGGCAACGGTTTCGACAGAGGAGAATCGGCTGACAATTTTCTGGGTTATACTTGGCAGCAGTTTACTGTTGTATTGGACATTGTTGTAAAATGCCTTCGAATTTTTATTCTTCAGAGGTGATGAGGGAACCAGTGGTTCCCAAGGAAGCGTGGCCAAGGCCACTGTTGTTGTGGCATCTTTCCATCGATGGGGCTGGCAGCACCTGAGTCAGGGCGGGCAGCTTCTCTGCCCCCCGCCCCAGCTGCGAGCCAGGCAGCGGGAGAAGCGGGCAGGTGTGTGGCTGCTGGGGAAAGCAGGGGTGCGTGAGCAGGATGCTGGACGTTGGGCATGTTGGCCGGAGAGTGCTTCTCGGGCCGCCAACTGCAACCTGGCAGGTACCTCCCAGGTTCCCGGCCCAACGAAAGCCCCCAGACCCTTCAGGGCTCTTTAGGGTCCCCCAGGGCCCCTCAGGGCTCTTTAGGGCCCCCCAGGGTCCCTCAGGGTTCCCCAGGGTGCTTTAGGGTCCCTCAAGGTCCCCCAGGGCCCCTCAGGGCTCTTTAGGGTTCCCCAGGGCCCCTCAGGGTCCCTCAGGGTCCCTCAGGGGTCCTCGGGCTACTTTAGGGTCCCTCAAGGTCCCCCAGGACACCTCAGGGTTCCTCAGGGCTCTTTAGGGTCCCTCAAGGTCCCCCAGGGCTCCTCAGGTTCCCTCAGGGTTCTTTAGGGTCCCCCAGGGATCCCCAGGGTTCTCCAGGACTCCTCAGGGCCCCTCAGGGCTCTTTAGGGTCCCCAAGGGTCCCCCCCCGCATGGTTCTCCAGGGACCCCCAGGGCTCCTCAGGGTCCTTCAGGGCTCTTTAGGGTCCGTCTGGGTCCCCCAGGGCCCCTCAGTGTCCCTCAAGGTCCCTCACAGTTCTTTAGGGTCCCTCAAGGTCCCCCAGAGCTCCTCAGGGTCCCCCAGGGTCCCCCAGGGCTTCTCAGGGTCCTCCAGGGTCCCCCAGGGTTCTTTAGGGTCCCCCAGGGTTCCCCAGGGCTTCTCAGGGCCCCGCAGGGTCCCCCAGGGTTATTTAGGGTCCCTCAGAGTCCCTAAAGGTTCCTCAGTGTTCCTCACAGTTCTTCAGGGTCCCTCAGGGACCCCCCAGGGCTCCTCAGAGTCCTTCAGGGTTCTTTAGAGTGCCACAGGGTCCCCCAGGACTCCTCAGGGCCCCTGGGGCCCCTTCAGGCCAGCTAGGTCTTTGGGTCCTGGCTCCTTCACTTTGGGAGCAGTCGCTGGACGTTTGGCATGTTGGCCGGAGAGTGCTTCTCGGGCCGCGACCTGCAACCGGGCAGGTACCTCCCAGGTTCCCGGCCCAACGAAAGCCCCCAGACCCAAATGGAGAGGGGCTGCTTGGGGGCCCCCTGGGGCCCCTTCAGGCCAGCTAGGTCTTTGGGTCCTGGCTCCTTCGCTTTGGGAGCAGTCGCTGGACGTTTGGCACGTTGGCCGGAGAGTGCTTCTCGGGCCGCGACCTGCAACCGGGCAGGTACCTCCCAGGTTCCCGGCCCAACGAAAGCCCCCAGACCCAAATGGAGAGGGGCTGCTTGGGGGCCCCCTGGGGCCCCTTCAGGCCAGCTAGGTCTTTGGGTCCTGGCTCCTTCGCTTTGGGAGCAGTCGCTGGACGTTTGGCATGTTGGCCGGAGAGTGCTTCTCGGGCCGCGACCTGCAACCGGGCAGGTACCTCCCAGGTTCCCGGCCCAACGAAAGCCCCCAGACCCAAATGGAGAGGGGCTGCTTGGGGGCCCCCTGGGGCCCCTTCAGGCCAGCTAGGTCTTTGGGTCCTGGCTCCTTCGCTTTGGGAGCAGTCGCTGGACGTTTGGCATGTTGGCCGGAGAGTGCTTCTCGGGCCACGACCTGCAACCGGGCAGGTACCTCCCAGGTTCCCGGCCCAACGAAAGCCCCCAGACCCAAATGGAGAGGGGCTGCTTGGGGGCCCCCTGGGGCCCCTTCAGGCCAGCTAGGTCTTTGGGTCCTGGCTCCTTCGCTTTGGGAGCAGTCGCTGGACGTTTGGCACGTTGGCCGGAGAGTGCTTCTCGGGCCGCGACCTGCAACCGGGCAGGTACCTCCCAGGTTCCCGGCCCAACGAAAGCCCCCAGACCCAAATGGAGAGGGGCTGCTTGGGGGCCCCCTGGGGCCCCTTCAGGCCAGCTAGGTCTTTGGGTCCTGGCTCCTTCGCTTTGGGAGCAGGCGCTGGACGTTTGGCATGTTGGCCGGAGAGTGCTTCTCGGGCCGCGACCTGCAACCGGGCAGGTACCTCCCAGGTTCCCGGCCCAACGAAAGCCCCCAGACCCAAATGGAGAGGGGCTGCTTGGGGGCCCCCTGGGGCCCCTTCAGGCCAGCTAGGTCTTTGGGTCCTGGCTCCTTCGCTTTGGGAGCAGTCGCTGGACGTTTGGCATGTTGGCCGCAGAGTGCTTCTCGGGCCGCGACCTGCAACCGGGCAGGTACCTCCCAGGTTCCCGGCCCAACGAAAGCCCCCAGACCCAAATGGAGAGGGGCTGCTTGGGGGCCCCCTGGGGCCCCTTCAGGCCAGCTAGGTCTTTGGGTCCTGGCTCCTTCGCTTTGGGAGCAGTCGCTGGACGTTTGGCATGTTGGCCGGAGAGTGCTTCTCGGGCCGCGACCTGCAACCGGGCAGGTACCTCCCAGGTTCCCGGGCCAACGAAAGCCCCCAGACCCAAACGGAGAGGGGCTGCTTGGGGGCCCCCTGGGGCCCCTTCAGGCCAGCTAGGTCTTTGGGTCCTGGCTCCTTCGCTTTGGGAGCAGTCGCTGGACGTTTGGCATGTTGGCCGGAGAGTGCTTCTCGGGCCGCGACCTGCAACCGGGCAGGTACCTCCCAGGTTCCCGGCCCAACGAAAGCCCCCAGACCCAAATGGAGAGGGGCTGCTTGGGGGCCCCCTGGGGCCCCTTCAGGCCAGCTAGGTCTTTGGGTCCTGGCTCCTTCGCTTTGGGAGCAGTCGCTGGACGTTTGGCATGTTGGCCGGAGAGTGCTTCTCGGGCCGCGACCTGCAACCGGGCAGGTACCTCCCAGGTTCCCGGCCCAACGAAAGCCCCCAGACCCAAATGGAGAGGGGCTGCTTGGGGGCCCCCTGGGGCCCCTTCAGGCCAGCTAGGTCTTTGGGTCCTGGCTCCTTCGCTTTGGGAGCAGGCGCTGGACGTTTGGCATGTTGGCCGGAGAGTGCTTCTCGGGCCGCGACCTGCAACCGGGCAGGTACCTCCCAGGTTCCCGGCCCAACGAAAGCCCCCAGACCCAAATGGAGAGGGGCTGCTTGGGGGCCCCCTGGGGCCCCTTCAGGCCAGCTAGGTCTTTGGGTCCTGGCTCCTTCGCTTTGGGAGCAGTCGCTGGACGTTTGGCATGTTGGCCGGAGAGTGCTTCTCGGGCCGCGACCTGCAACCGGGCAGGTACCTCCCAGGTTCCCGGCCCAACAAAAGCCCCCAGACCCAAATGGAGAGGGGCTGCTTGGGGGCCCCCTGGGGCCCCTTCAGGCCAGCTAGGTCTTTGGGTCCTGGCTCCTTCGCTTTGGGAGCAGTCGCTGGACGTTGGGCATGTTGGCCGGAGAGTGCTTCTCGGGCCGCGACCTGCAACCGGGCAGGTACCTCCCAGGTTCCCGGCCCAACGAAAGCCCCCAGACCCAAATGGAGAGGGGCTGCTTGGGGGCCCCCTGGGGCCCCTTCAGGCCAGCTAGGTCTTTGGGTCCTGGCTCCTTCGCTTTGGGAGCAGTCGCTGGACGTTTGGCATGTTGGCCGCAGAGTGCTTCTCGGGCCGCTACCCGCAACCGGGCAGGTACCTCCCAGGTTCCCGGCCCAACGAAAGCCCCCAGACCCAAATGGAGAGGGGCTGCTTGGGGGCCCCCTGGGGCCCCTTCAGGCCAGCTAGGTCTTTGGGTCCTGGCTCCTTCGCTTTGGGAGCAGTCGCTGGACGTTTGGCACGTTGGCCGGAGAGTGCTTCTCGGGCCGCGACCTGCAACCGGGCAGGTACCTCCCAGGTTCCCGGCCCAACGAAAGCCCCCAGACCCAAATGGAGAGGGGCTGCTTGGGGGCCCCCTGGGGCCCCTTCAGGCCAGCTAGGTCTTTGGGTCCTGGCTCCTTCGCTTTGGGAGCAGGCGCTGGACGTTTGGCATGTTGGCCGGAGAGTGCTTCTCGGGCCGCGACCTGCAACCGGGCAGGTACCTCCCAGGTTCCCGGCCCAACGAAAGCCCCCAGACCCAAATGGAGAGGGGCTGCTTGGGGGCCCCCTGGGGCCCCTTCAGGCCAGCTAGGTCTTTGGGTCCTGGCTCCTTCGCTTTGGGAGCAGGCGCTGGACGTTTGGCATGTTGGCCGGAGAGTGCTTCTCGGGCCGCGACCTGCAACCGGGCAGGTACCTCCCAGGTTCCCGGCCCAACGAAAGCCCCCAGACCCAAATGGAGAGGGGCTGCTTGGGGGCCCCCTGGGGCCCCTTCAGGCCAGCTAGGTCTTTGGGTCCTGGCTCCTTCGCTTTGGGAGCAGGCGCTGGACGTTTGGCATGTTGGCCGGAGAGTGCTTCTCGGGCCGCGACCTGCAACCGGGCAGGTACCTCCCAGGTTCCCGGCCCAACGAAAGCCCCCAGACCCAAATGGAGAGGGGCTGCTTGGGGGCCCCCTGGGGCCCCTTCAGGCCAGCTAGGTCTTTGGGTCCTGGCTCCTTCGCTTTGGGAGCAGTCGCTGGACGTTTGGCATGTTGGCCGGAGAGTGCTTCTCGGGCCGCGACCTGCAACCGGGCAGGTACCTCCCAGGTTCCCGGCCCAACGAAAGCCCCCAGACCCAAATGGAGAGGGGCTGCTTGGGGGCCCCCTGGGGCCCCTTCAGGCCAGCTAGGTCTTTGGGTCCTGGCTCCTTCGCTTTGGGAGCAGGCGCTGGACGTTTGGCACGTTGGCCGGAGAGTGCTTCTCGGGCCGCGACCTGCAACCGGGCAGGTACCTCCCAGGTTCCCGGCCCAACGAAAGCCCCCAGACCCAAATGGAGAGGGGCTGCTTGGGGGCCCCCTGGGGCCCCTTCAGGCCAGCTAGGTCTTTGGGTCCTGGCTCCTTCGCTTTGGGAGCAGGCGCTGGACGTTGGGCATGTTGGCCGGAGAGTGCTTCTCGGGCCGCGACCTGCAACCGGGCAGGTACCTCCCAGGTTCCCGGCCCAACGAAAGCCCCCAGACCCAAATGGAGAGGGGCTGCTTGGGGGCCCCCTGGGGCCCCTTCAGGCCAGCTAGGTCTTTGGGTCCTGGCTCCTTCGCTTTGGGAGCAGGCGCTGGACGTTGGGCATGTTGGCCGGAGAGTGCTTCTCGGGCCGCGACCTGCAACCGGGCAGGTACCTCCCAGGTTCCCGGCCCAACGAAAGCCCCCAGACCCAAATGGAGAGGGGCTGCTTGGGGGCCCCCTGGGGCCCCTTCAGGCCAGCTAGGTCTTTGGGTCCTGGCTCCTTCGCTTTGGGAGCAGTCGCTGGACGTTTGGCATGTTGGCCGCAGAGTGCTTCTAGGGCCGCGACCTGCAACCGGGCAGGTACCTCCCAGGTTCCCGGCCCAACGAAAGCCCCCAGACCCAAATGGAGAGGGGCTGCTTGGGGGCCCCCTGGGGCCCCTTCAGGCCAGCTAGGTCTTTGGGTCCTGGCTCCTTCGCTTTGGGAGCAGTCGCTGGACGTTTGGCATGTTGGCCGCAGAGTGCTTCTCGGGCCGCTACCCGCAACCGGGCAGGTACCTCCCAGGTTCCCGGCCCAACGAAAGCCCCCAGACCCAAATGGAGAGGGGCTGCTTGGGGGCCCCCTGGGGCCCCTTCAGGCCAGCTAGGTCTTTGGGTCCTGGCTCCTTCGCTTTGGGAGCAGTCGCTGGACGTTTGGCATGTTGGCCGGAGAGTGCTTCTCGGGCCGCGACCTGCAACCGGGCAGGTACCTCCCAGGTTCCCGGCCCAACGAAAGCCCCCAGACCCAAATGGAGAGGGGCTGCTTGGGGGCCCCCTGGGGCCCCTTCAGGCCAGCTAGGTCTTTGGGTCCTGGCTCCTTCGCTTTGGGAGCAGGCGCTGGACGTTTGGCATGTTGGCCGGAGAGTGCTTCTCGGGCCGCGACCTGCAACCGGGCAGGTACCTCCCAGGTTCCCGGCCCAACGAAAGCCCCCAGACCCAAATGGAGAGGGGCTGCTTGGGGGCCCCCTGGGGCCCCTTCAGGCCAGCTAGGTCTTTGGGTCCTGGCTCCTTCGCTTTGGGAGCAGGCGCTGGACGTTTGGCATGTTGGCCGGAGAGTGCTTCTCGGGCCGCGACCTGCAACCGGGCAGGTACCTCCCAGGTTCCCGGGCCAACGAAAGCCCCCAGACCCAAATGGAGAGGGGCTGCTTGGGGGCCCCCTGGGGCCCCTTCAGGCCAGCTAGGTCTTTGGGTCCTGGCTCCTTCGCTTTGGGAGCAGTCGCTGGACGTTTGGCATGTTGGCCGGAGAGTGCTTCTCGGGCCGCGACCTGCAACCGGGCAGGTACCTCCCAGGTTCCCGGCCCAACGAAAGCCCCCAGACCCAAATGGAGAGGGGCTGCTTGGGGGCCCCCTGGGGCCCCTTCAGGCCAGCTAGGTCTTTGGGTCCTGGCTCCTTCGCTTTGGGAGCAGGCGCTGGACGTTTGGCATGTTGGCCGGAGAGTGCTTCTCGGGCCGCGACCTGCAACCGGGCAGGTACCTCCCAGGTTCCCGGCCCAACGAAAGCCCCCAGACCCAAATGGAGAGGGGCTGCTTGGGGGCCCCCTGGGGCCCCTTCAGGCCAGCTAGGTCTTTGGGTCCTGGCTCCTTCGCTTTGGGAGCAGGCGCTGGACGTTTGGCATGTTGGCCGGAGAGTGCTTCTCGGGCCGCGACCTGCAACCGGGCAGGTACCTCCCAGGTTCCCGGCCCAACGAAAGCCCCCAGACCCAAATGGAGAGGGGCTGCTTGGGGGCCCCCTGGGGCCCCTTCAGGCCAGCTAGGTCTTTGGGTCCTGGCTCCTTCGCTTTGGGAGCAGGCGCTGGACGTTTGGCATGTTGGCCGCAGAGTGCTTCTCGGGCCGCTACCCGCAACCGGGCAGGTACCTCCCAGGTTCCCGGCCCAACGAAAGCCCCCAGACCCAAATGGAGAGGGGCTGCTTGGGGGCCCCCTGGGGCCCCTTCAGGCCAGCTAGGTCTTTGGGTCCTGGCTCCTTCGCTTTGGGAGCAGTCGCTGGACGTTTGGCATGTTGGCCGCAGAGTGCTTCTCGGGCCGCGACCCGCAACCGGGCAGGTACCTCCCAGGTTCCCGGCCCAACGAAAGCCCCCAGACCCAAATGGAGAGGGGCTGCTTGGGGGCCCCCTGGGGCCCCTTCAGGCCAGCTAGGTCTTTGGGTCCTGGCTCCTTCGCTTTGGGAGCAGTCGCTGGACGTTTGGCATGTTGGCCGGAGAGTGCTTCTCGGGCCGCGACCTGCAACCGGGCAGGTACCTCCCAGGTTCCCGGCCCAACGAAAGCCCCCAGACCCAAATGGAGAGGGGCTGCTTGGGGGCCCCCTGGGGCCCCTTCAGGCCAGCTAGGTCTTTGGGTCCTGGCTCCTTCGCTTTGGGAGCAGTCGCTGGACGTTTGGCATGTTGGCCGGAGAGTGCTTCTCGGGCCGCGACCTGCAACCGGGCAGGTACCTCCCAGGTTCCCGGCCCAACGAAAGCCCCCAGACCCAAATGGAGAGGGGCTGCTTGGGGGCCCCCTGGGGCCCCTTCAGGCCAGCTAGGTCTTTGGGTCCTGGCTCCTTCGCTTTGGGAGCAGTCGCTGGACGTTTGGCATGTTGGCCGGAGAGTGCTTCTCGGGCCGCGACCTGCAACCGGGCAGGTACCTCCCAGGTTCCCGGCCCAACGAAAGCCCCCAGACCCAAATGGAGAGGGGCTGCTTGGGGGCCCCCTGGGGCCCCTTCAGGCCAGCTAGGTCTTTGGGTCCTGGCTCCTTCGCTTTGGGAGCAGTCGCTGGACGTTTGGCATGTTGGCCGCAGAGTGCTTCTCGGGCCGCGACCTGCAACCGGGCAGGTACCTCCCAGGTTCCCGGCCCAACGAAAGCCCCCAGACCCAAATGGAGAGGGGCTGCTTGGGGGCCCCCTGGGGCCCCTTCAGGCCAGCTAGGTCTTTGGGTCCTGGCTCCTTCGCTTTGGGAGCAGTCGCTGGACGTTTGGCATGTTGGCCGGAGAGTGCTTCTCGGGCCGCGACCTGCAACCGGGCAGGTACCTCCCAGGTTCCCGGCCCAACGAAAGCCCCCAGACCCAAATGGAGAGGGGCTGCTTGGGGGCCCCCTGGGGCCCCTTCAGGCCAGCTAGGTCTTTGGGTCCTGGCTCCTTCGCTTTGGGAGCAGTCGCTGGACGTTTGGCATGTTGGCCGCAGAGTGCTTCTCGGGCCGCGACCTGCAACCGGGCAGGTACCTCCCAGGTTCCCGGCCCAACGAAAGCCCCCAGACCCAAATGGAGAGGGGCTGCTTGGGGGCCCCCTGGGGCCCCTTCAGGCCAGCTAGGTCTTTGGGTCCTGGCTGCTTCGCTTTGGGAGCAGTCGCTGGACGTTGGGCATGTTGGCCGGAGAGTGCTTCTCGGGCCGCGACCTGCAACCGGGCAGGTACCTCCCAGGTTCCCACCCAACGAAAGCCCCCAGACCCAAATGGAGAGGGGCTGCTTGGGGGCCCCCTGGGGCCCCTTCAGGCCAGCTAGGTCTTTGGGTCCTGGCTCCTTCGCTTTGGGAGCAGTCGCTGGACGTTTGGCATGTTGGCCGGAGAGTGCTTCTCGGGCCGCGACCTGCAACCGGGCAGGTACCTCCCAGGTTCCCGGCCCAACGAAAGCCCCCAGACCCAAACGGAGAGGGGCTGCTTGGGGGCCCCCTGGGGCCCCTTCAGGCCAGCTAGGTCTTTGGGTCCTGGCTCCTTCGCTTTGGGAGCAGTCGCTGGACGTTGGGCATGTTGGCCGGAGAGTGCTTCTCGGGCCGCGACCTGCAACCGGGCAGGTACCTCCCAGGTTCCCGGCCCAACGAAAGCCCCCAGACCCAAATGGAGAGGGGCTGCTTGGGGGCCCCCTGGGGCCCCTTCAGGCCAGCTAGGTCTTTGGGTCCTGGCCTTATCGCTTTGTGAGCAGTCGCTGGACGTTTGGCATGTTGGCCGGAGAGTGCTTCTCGGGCCGCGACCTGCAACCGGGCAGGTACCTCCCAGGTTCCCGGGCCAACGAAAGCCCCCAGACCCAAATGGAGAGGGGCTGCTTGGGGGCCCCCTGGGGCCCCTTCAGGCCAGCTAGGTCTTTGGGTCCTGGCTCCTTCGCTTTGGGAGCAGTCGCTGGACGTTTGGCATGTTGGCCGGAGAGTGCTTCTCGGGCCGCGACCTGCAACCGGGCAGGTACCTCCCAGGTTCCCGGCCCAACGAAAGCCCCCAGACCCAAATGGAGAGGGGCTGCTTGGGGGCCCCCTGGGGCCCCTTCAGGCCAGCTAGGTCTTTGGGTCCTGGCTCCTTCGCTTTGGGAGCAGTCGCTGGACGTTTGGCATGTTGGCCGGAGAGTGCTTCTCGGGCCGCGACCTGCAACCGGGCAGGTACCTCCCAGGTTCCCGGCCCAACGAAAGCCCCCAGACCCAAATGGAGAGGGGCTGCTTGGGGGCCCCCTGGGGCCCCTTCAGACCAGCTAGGTCTTTGGGTCCTGGCTCCTTCGCTTTGGGAGCAGTCGCTGGACGTTGGGCATGTTGGCCGGAGAGTGCTTCTCGGGCCGCGACCTGCAACCGGGCAGGTACCTCCCAGGTTCCCGGCCCAACGAAAGCCCCCAGACCCAAATGGAGAGGGGCTGCTTGGGGGCCCCCTGGGGCCCCTTCAGGCCAGCTAGGTCTTTGGGTCCTGGCCTTATCGCTTTGGGAGCAGTCGCTGGACGTTGGGCATGTTGGCCGGAGAGTGCTTCTCGGGCCGCGACCTGCAACCGGGCAGGTACCTCCCAGGTTCCCGGGCCAACGAAAGCCCCCAGACCCAAATGGAGAGGGGCTGCTTGGGGGCCCCCTGGGGCCCCTTCAGGCCAGCTAGGTCTTTGGGTCCTGGCTCCTTCGCTTTGGGAGCAGTCGCTGGACGTTGGGCATGTTGGCCGGAGAGTGCTTCTCGGGCCGCGACCTGCAACCGGGCAGGTACCTCCCAGGTTCCCGGCCCAACGAAAGCCCCCAGACCCAAATGGAGAGGGGCTGCTTGGGGGCCCCCTGGGGCCCCTTCAGGCCAGCTAGGTCTTTGGGTCCTGGCCTTATCGCTTTGGGAGCAGTCGCTGGACGTTGGGCATGTTGGCCGGAGAGTGCTTCTCGGGCCGCGACCTGCAACCGGGCAGGTACCTCCCAGGTTCCCGGGCCAACGAAAGCCCCCAGACCCAAATGGAGAGGGGCTGCTTGGGGGCCCCCTGGGGCCCCTTCAGGCCAGCTAGGTCTTTGGGTCCTGGCTCCTTCGCTTTGGGAGCAGTCGCTGGACGTTGGGCATGTTGGCCGGAGAGTGCTTCTCGGGCCGCGACCTGCAACCGGGCAGGTACCTCCCAGGTTCCCGGCCCAACGAAAGCCCCCAGACCCAAATGGAGAGGGGCTGCTTGGGGGCCCCCTGGGGCCCCTTCAGGCCAGCTAGGTCTTTGGGTCCTGGCTCCTTCGCTTTGGGAGCAGTCGCTGGACGTTTGGCATGTTGGCCGGAGAGTGCTTCTCGGGCCGCGACCTGCAACCGGGCAGGTACCTCCCAGGTTCCCGGCCCAACGAAAGCCCCCAGACCCAAATGGAGAGGGGCTGCTTGGGGGCCCCCTGGGGCCCCTTCAGGCCAGCTAGGTCTTTGGGTCCTGGCTCCTTCGCTTTGGGAGCAGTCGCTGGACGTTTGGCATGTTGGCCGGAGAGTGCTTCTCGGGCCGCGACCTGCAACCGGGCAGGTACCTCCCAGGTTCCCGGCCCAACGAAAGCCCCCAGACCCAAATGGAGAGGGGCTGCTTGGGGGCCCCCTGGGGCCCCTTCAGGCCAGCTAGGTCTTTGGGTCCTGGCTCCTTCGCTTTGGGAGCAGGCGCTGGACGTTTGGCATGTTGGCCGCAGAGTGCTTCTCGGGCCGCGACCTGCAACCGGGCAGGTACCTCCCAGGTTCCCGGCCCAACGAAAGCCCCCAGACCCAAATGGAGAGGGGCTGCTTGGGGGCCCCCTGGGGCCCCTTCAGGCCAGCTAGGTCTTTGGGTCCTGGCTCCTTCGCTTTGGGAGCAGTCGCTGGACGTTTGGCATGTTGGCCGGAGAGTGCTTCTCGGGCCGCGACCTGCAACCGGGCAGGTACCTCCCAGGTTCCCGGCCCAACGAAAGCCCCCAGACCCAAATGGAGAGGGGCTGCTTGGGGGCCCCCTGGGGCCCCTTCAGGCCAGCTAGGTCTTTGGGTCCTGGCTCCTTCGCTTTGGGAGCAGTCGCTGGACGTTTGGCATGTTGGCCGGAGAGTGCTTCTCGGGCCGCGACCTGCAACCGGGCAGGTACCTCCCAGGTTCCCGGCCCAACGAAAGCCCCCAGACCCAAATGGAGAGGGGCTGCTTGGGGGCCCCCTGGGGCCCCTTCAGGCCAGCTAGGTCTTTGGGTCCTGGCTCCTTCGCTTTGGGAGCAGTCGCTGGACGTTTGGCATGTTGGCCGCAGAGTGCTTCTCGGGCCGCGACCTGCAACCGGGCAGGTACCTCCCAGGTTCCCGGCCCAACGAAAGCCCCCAGACCCAAATGGAGAGGGGCTGCTTGGGGGCCCCCTGGGGCCCCTTCAGGCCAGCTAGGTCTTTGGGTCCTGGCTCCTTCGCTTTGGGAGCAGGCGCTGGACGTTTGGCATGTTGGCCGCAGAGTGCTTCTCGGGCCGCGACCTGCAACCGGGCAGGTACCTCCCAGGTTCCCGGCCCAACGAAAGCCCCCAGACCCAAATGGAGAGGGGCTGCTTGGGGGCCCCCTGGGGCCCCTTCAGGCCAGCTAGGTCTTTGGGTCCTGGCTCCTTCGCTTTGGGAGCAGTCGCTGGACGTTTGGCATGTTGGCCGGAGAGTGCTTCTCGGGCCGCGACCTGCAACCGGGCAGGTACCTCCCAGGTTCCCGGCCCAACGAAAGCCCCCAGACCCAAATGGAGAGGGGCTGCTTGGGGGCCCCCTGGGGCCCCTTCAGGCCAGCTAGGTCTTTGGGTCCTGGCTCCTTCGCTTTGGGAGCAGTCGCTGGACGTTTGGCATGTTGGCCGGAGAGTGCTTCTCGGGCCGCGACCTGCAACCGGGCAGGTACCTCCCAGGTTCCCGGCCCAACGAAAGCCCCCAGACCCAAATGGAGAGGGGCTGCTTGGGGGCCCCCTGGGGCCCCTTCAGGCCAGCTAGGTCTTTGGGTCCTGGCTCCTTCGCTTTGGGAGCAGGCGCTGGACGTTTGGCATGTTGGCCGCAGAGTGCTTCTCGGGCCGCGACCTGCAACCGGGCAGGTACCTCCCAGGTTCCCGGCCCAACGAAAGCCCCCAGACCCAAATGGAGAGGGGCTGCTTGGGGGCCCCCTGGGGCCCCTTCAGGCCAGCTAGGTCTTTGGGTCCTGGCTCCTTCGCTTTGGGAGCAGTCGCTGGACGTTTGGCATGTTGGCCGGAGAGTGCTTCTCGGGCCGCGACCTGCAACCGGGCAGGTACCTCCCAGGTTCCCGGCCCAACGAAAGCCCCCAGACCCAAATGGAGAGGGGCTGCTTGGGGGCCCCCTGGGGCCCCTTCAGGCCAGCTAGGTCTTTGGGTCCTGGCTCCTTCGCTTTGGGAGCAGTCGCTGGACGTTTGGCATGTTGGCCGCAGAGTGCTTCTCGGGCCGCGACCTGCAACCGGGCAGGTACCTCCCAGGTTCCCGGCCCAACGAAAGCCCCCAGACCCAAATGGAGAGGGGCTGCTTGGGGGCCCCCTGGGGCCCCTTCAGGCCAGCTAGGTCTTTGGGTCCTGGCTCCTTCGCTTTGGGAGCAGGCGCTGGACGTTTGGCATGTTGGCCGCAGAGTGCTTCTCGGGCCGCGACCTGCAACCGGGCAGGTACCTCCCAGGTTCCCGGCCCAACGAAAGCCCCCAGACCCAAATGGAGAGGGGCTGCTTGGGGGCCCCCTGGGGCCCCTTCAGGCCAGCTAGGTCTTTGGGTCCTGGCTCCTTCGCTTTGGGAGCAGGCGCTGGACGTTTGGCATGTTGGCCGCAGAGTGCTTCTCGGGCCGCGACCTGCAACCGGGCAGGTACCTCCCAGGTTCCCAGCCCAACGAAAGCCCCCAGACCCAAATGGAGAGGGGCTGCTTGGGGGCCCCCTGGGGCCCCTTCAGGCCAGCTAGGTCTTTGGGTCCTGGCTCCTTCGCTTTGGGAGCAGTCGCTGGACGTTTGGCATGTTGGCCGCAGAGTGCTTCTCGGGCCGCGACCTGCAACCGGGCAGGTACCTCCCAGGTTCCCGGCCCAACGAAAACCCCCAGACCCAAATGGAGAGGGGCTGCTTGGGGGCCCCCTGGGGCCCCTTCAGGCCAGCTAGGTCTTTGGGTCCTGGCTCCTTCGCTTTGGGAGCAGTCGCTGGACGTTTGGCATGTTGGCCGGAGAGTGCTTCTCGGGCCGCGACCTGCAACCGGGCAGGTACCTCCCAGGTTCCCGGCCCAACGAAAGCCCCCAGACCCAAATGGAGAGGGGCTGCTTGGGGCCCCCTGGGGCCCCTTCAGGCCAGCTAGGTCTTTGGGTCCTGGCTCCTTCGCTTTGGGAGCAGTCGCTGGACGTTTGGCATGTTGGCCGGAGAGTGCTTCTCGGGCCGCGACCTGCAACCGGGCAGGTACCTCCCAGGTTCCCGGCCCAACGAAAGCCCCCAGACCCAAATGGAGAGGGGCTGCTTGGGGGCCCCCTGGGGCCCCTTCAGGCCAGCTAGGTCTTTGGGTCCTGGCTCCTTCGCTTTGGGAGCAGTCGCTGGACGTTTGGCATGTTGGCCGCAGAGTGCTTCTCGGGCCGCGACCTGCAACCGGGCAGGTACCTCCCAGGTTCCCGCCCAACGAAAGCCCCCAGACCCAAATGGAGAGGGGCTGCTTGGGGCCCCCTGGGGCCCCTTCAGGCCAGCTAGGTCTTTGGGTCCTGGCTCCTTCGCTTTGGGAGCAGTCGCTGGACGTTTGGCATGTTGGCCGGAGAGTGCTTCTCGGGCCGCGACCTGCAACTGGGCAGGTACCTCCCAGGTTCCCGGCCCAACGAAAGCCCCCAGACCCAAATGGAGAGGGGCTGCTTGGGGGCCCCCTGGGGCCCCTTCAGGCCAGCTAGGTCTTTGGGTCCTGGCTCCTTCGCTTTGGGAGCAGTCGCTGGACGTTTGGCATGTTGGCCGGAGAGTGCTTCTCGGGCCGCGACCTGCAACCGGGCAGGTACCTCCCAGGTTCCCGGCCCAACGAAAGCCCCCAGACCCAAATGGAGAGGGGCTGCTTGGGGGCCCCCTGGGGGCCCCTTCAGGCCAGCTAGGTCTTTGGGTCCTGGCTCCTTCGCTTTGGGAGCAGGCGCTGGACGTTTGGCATGTTGGCCGGAGAGTGCTTCTCGGGCCGCGACCTGCAACCGGGCAGGTACCTCCAGGTTCCCGGCCCAACGAAAGCCCCCAGACCCAAATGGAGAGGGGCTGCTTGGGGGCCCCCTGGGGCCCCTTCAGGCCAGCTAGGTCTTTGGGTCCTGGCTCCTTCGCTTTGGGAGCAGGCGCTGGACGTTTGGCATGTTGGCCGCAGAGTGCTTCTCGGGCCGCGACCTGCAACCGGGCAGGTACCTCCCAGGTTCCCGGCCCAACGAAAGCCCCCAGACCCAAATGGAGAGGGGCTGCTTGGGGGCCCCCTGGGGCCCCTTCAGGCCAGCTAGGTCTTTGGGTCCTGGCTCCTTCGCTTTGGGAGCAGGCGCTGGACGTTTGGCATGTTGGCCGGAGAGTGCTTCTCGGGCCGCGACCTGCAACCGGGCAGGTACCTCCCAGGTTCCCGGCCCAACGAAAGCCCCCAGACCCAAATGGAGAGGGGCTGCTTGGGGGCCCCCTGGGGCCCCTTCAGGCCAGCTAGGTCTTTGGGTCCTGGCTCCTTCGCTTTGGGAGCAGTCGCTGGACGTTTGGCATGTTGGCCGGAGAGTGCTTCTCGGGCCGCGACCTGCAACCGGGCAGGTACCTCCCAGGTTCCCGGCCCAACGAAAGCCCCCAGACCCAAATGGAGAGGGGCTGCTTGGGGGCCCCCTGGGGGCCCCTTCAGGCCAGCTAGGTCTTTGGGTCCTGGCTCCTTCGCTTTGGGAGCAGGCGCTGGACGTTTGGCATGTTGGCCGGAGAGTGCTTCTCGGGCCGCGACCTGCAACCGGGCAGGTACCTCCCAGGTTCCCGGCCCAACGAAAGCCCCCAGACCCAAATGGAGAGGGGCTGCTTGGGGGCCCCCTGGGGCCCCTTCAGGCCAGCTAGGTCTTTGGGTCCTGGCTCCTTCGCTTTGGGAGCAGGCGCTGGACGTTTGGCACGTTGGCCGGAGAGTGCTTCTCGGGCCGCGACCTGCAACCGGGCAGGTACCTCCCAGGTTCCCGGCCCAACGAAAGCCCCCAGACCCAAATGGAGAGGGGCTGCTTGGGGGCCCCCTGGGGCCCCTTCAGGCCAGCTAGGTCTTTGGGTCCTGGCTCCTTCGCTTTGGGAGCAGGCGCTGGACGTTGGGCATGTTGGCCGGAGAGTGCTTCTCGGGCCGCGACCTGCAACCGGGCAGGTACCTCCCAGGTTCCCGGCCCAACGAAAGCCCCCAGACCCAAATGGAGAGGGGCTGCTTGGGGGCCCCCTGGGGCCCCTTCAGGCCAGCTAGGTCTTTGGGTCCTGGCTCCTTTGCTTTGGGAGCAGTCGCTGGACGTTTGGCATGTTGGCCGGAGAGTGCTTCTAGGGCCGCGACCTGCAACCGGGCAGGTACCTCCCAGGTTCCCGGCCCAACGAAAGCCCCCAGACCCAAATGGAGAGGGGCTGCTTGGGGGCCCCCTGGGGCCCCTTCAGGCCAGCTAGGTCTTTGGGTCCTGGCTCCTTCGCTTTGGGAGCAGTCGCTGGACGTTTGGCATGTTGGCCGGAGAGTGCTTCTCGGGCCACGACCTGCAACCGGGCAGGTACCTCCCAGGTTCCCGGTCCAACGAAAGCCCCCAGACCCAAATGGAGAGGGGCTGCTTGGGGGCCCCCTGGGGCCCCTTCAGGCCAGCTAGGTCTTTGGGTCCTGGCTCCTTCGCTTTGGGAGCAGTCGCTGGACGTTTGGCATGTTGGCCGGAGAGTGCTTCTCGGGCCGCGACCTGCAACCGGGCAGGTACCTCCCAGGTTCCCGGCCCAACGAAAGCCCCCAGACCCAAATGGAGAGGGGCTGCTTGGGGGCCCCCTGGGGCCCCTTCAGGCCAGCTAGGTCTTTGGGTCCTGGCTCCTTCGCTTTGGGAGCAGTCGCTGGACGTTTGGCATGTTGGCCGCAGAGTGCTTCTCGGGCCGCGACCTGCAACCGGGCAGGTACCTCCCAGGTTCCCGGCCCAACGAAAGCCCCCAGACCCAAATGGAGAGGGGCTGCTTGGGGGCCCCCTGGGGCCCCTTCAGGCCAGCTAGGTCTTTGGGTCCTGGCTCCTTCGCTTTGGGAGCAGGCGCTGGACGTTTGGCATGTTGGCCGCAGAGTGCTTCTCGGGCCGCGACCTGCAACCGGGCAGGTACCTCCCAGGTTCCCGGCCCAACGAAAGCCCCCAGACCCAAATGGAGAGGGGCTGCTTGGGGGCCCCCTGGGGCCCCTTCAGGCCAGCTAGGTCTTTGGGTCCTGGCTCCTTCGCTTTGGGAGCAGTCGCTGGACGTTTGGCATGTTGGCCGGAGAGTGCTTCTCGGGCCGCGACCTGCAACCGGGCAGGTACCTCCCAGGTTCCCGGCCCAACGAAAGCCCCCAGACCCAAATGGAGAGGGGCTGCTTGGGGGCCCCCTGGGGCCCCTTCAGGCCAGCTAGGTCTTTGGGTCCTGGCTCCTTCGCTTTGGGAGCAGTCGCTGGACGTTTGGCATGTTGGCCGCAGAGTGCTTCTCGGGCCGCGACCTGCAACCGGGCAGGTACCTCCCAGGTTCCCGGCCCAACGAAAGCCCCCAGACCCAAATGGAGAGGGGCTGCTTGGGGGCCCCCTGGGGCCCCTTCAGGCCAGCTAGGTCTTTGGGTCCTGGCTCCTTCGCTTTGGGAGCAGTCGCTGGACGTTTGGCATGTTGGCCGGAGAGTGCTTCTCGGGCCGCGACCTGCAACCGGGCAGGTACCTCCCAGGTTCCCGGCCCAACGAAAGCCCCCAGACCCAAATGGAGAGGGGCTGCTTGGGGGCCCCCTGGGGCCCCTTCAGGCCAGCTAGGTCTTTGGGTCCTGGCTCCTTCGCTTTGGGAGCAGTCGCTGGACGTTTGGCATGTTGGCCGCAGAGTGCTTCTCGGGCCGCGACCTGCAACCGGGCAGGTACCTCCCAGGTTCCCGGCCCAACGAAAGCCCCCAGACCCAAATGGAGAGGGGCTGCTTGGGGGCCCCCTGGGGCCCCTTCAGGCCAGCTAGGTCTTTGGGTCCTGGCTCCTTCGCTTTGGGAGCAGTCGCTGGACGTTTGGCATGTTGGCCGGAGAGTGCTTCTCGGGCCGCGACCTGCAACCGGGCAGGTACCTCCCAGGTTCCCGGCCCAACGAAAGCCCCCAGACCCAAAAGGAGAGGGGCTGCTTAGGGGCCCCCTGGGGCCCCTTCAGGCATGCTAGGTCTTTGGGTCCTGGCTCCTTCGCTTTGGGAGCAGTCGCTGGACGTTTGGCACGTTGGCCGGAGAGTGCTTCTCGGGCCGCGACCTGCAACCGGGCAGGTACCTCCCAGGTTCCCGGCCCAACGAAAGCCCCCAGACCCAAATGGAGAGGGGCTGCTTGGGGGCCCCCTGGGGCCCCTTCAGGCCAGCTAGGTCTTTGGGTCCTGGCTCCTTCGCTTTGGGAGCAGTCGCTGGACGTTGGGCATGTTGGCCGGAGAGTGCTTCTCGGGCCGCGACCTGCAACCGGGCAGGTACCTCCCAGGTTCCCGGCCCAACGAAAGCCCCCAGACCCAAATGGAGAGGGGCTGCTTGGGGGCCCCCTGGGGCCCCTTCAGGCCAGCTAGGTCTTTGGGTCCTGGCTCCTTCGCTTTGGGAGCAGGCGCTGGACGTTTGGCATGTTGGCCGGAGAGTGCTTCTAGGGCCGCGACCTGCAACCGGGCAGGTACCTCCCAGGTTCCCGGCCCAACGAAAGCCCCCAGACCCAAATGGAGAGGGGCTGCTTGGGGGCCCCCTGGGGCCCCTTCAGGCCAGCTAGGTCTTTGGGTCCTGGCTCCTTCGCTTTGGGAGCAGGCGCTGGACGTTTGGCATGTTGGCCGGAGAGTGCTTCTCGGGCCGCGACCTGCAACCGGGCAGGTACCTCCCAGGTTCCCGGCCCAACGAAAGCCCCCAGACCCAAATGGAGAGGGGCTGCTTGGGGGCCCCCTGGGGCCCCTTCAGGCCAGCTAGGTCTTTGGGTCCTGGCTCCTTCGCTTTGGGAGCAGGCGCTGGACGTTTGGCATGTTGGCCGGAGAGTGCTTCTCGGGCCGCGACCTGCAACCGGGCAGGTACCTCCCAGGTTCCCGGCCCAACGAAAGCCCCCAGACCCAAATGGAGAGGGGCTGCTTGGGGGCCCCCTGGGGCCCCTTCAGGCCAGCTAGGTCTTTGGGTCCTGGCTCCTTCGCTTTGGGAGCAGTCGCTGGACGTTTGGCATGTTGGCCGGAGAGTGCTTCTCGGGCCGCGACCTGCAACCGGGCAGGTACCTCCCAGGTTCCCGGCCCAACGAAAGCCCCCAGACCCAAATGGAGAGGGGCTGCTTGGGGGCCCCCTGGGGCCCCTTCAGGCCAGCTAGGTCTTTGGGTCCTGGCTCCTTCGCTTTGGGAGCAGTCGCTGGACGTTTGGCATGTTGGCCGGAGAGTGCTTCTCGGGCCGCGACCTGCAACCGGGCAGGTACCTCCCAGGTTCCCGGCCCAATGAAAGCCCCCAGACCCAAATGGAGAGGGGCTGCTTGGGGGCCCCCTGGGGCCCCTTCAGGCCAGCTAGGTCTTTGGGTCCTGGCTCCTTCGCTTTGGGAGCAGGCGCTGGACGTTTGGCACGTTGGCCGGAGAGTGCTTCTCGGGCCGCGACCTGCAACCGGGCAGGTACCTCCCAGGTTCCCGGCCCAACGAAAGCCCCCAGACCCAAATGGAGAGGGGCTGCTTGGGGGCCCCCTGGGGCCCCTTCAGGCCAGCTAGGTCTTTGGGTCCTGGCTCCTTCGCTTTGGGAGCAGGCGCTGGACGTTGGGCATGTTGGCCGGAGAGTGCTTCTCGGGCCGCGACCTGCAACCGGGCAGGTACCTCCCAGGTTCCCGGCCCAACGAAAGCCCCCAGACCCAAATGGAGAGGGGCTGCTTGGGGGCCCCCTGGGGCCCCTTCAGGCCAGCTAGGTCTTTGGGTCCTGGCTCCTTTGCTTTGGGAGCAGTCGCTGGACGTTTGGCATGTTGGCCTGAGAGTGCTTCTAGGGCCGCGACCTGCAACCGGGCAGGTACCTCCCAGGTTCCCGGCCCAACGAAAGCCCCCAGACCCAAATGGAGAGGGGCTGCTTGGGGGCCCCCTGGGGCCCCTTCAGGCCAGCTAGGTCTTTGGGTCCTGGCTCCTTCGCTTTGGGAGCAGGCGCTGGACGTTTGGCATGTTGGCCGCAGAGTGCTTCTCGGGCCGCGACCTGCAACCGGGCAGGTACCTCCCAGGTTCCCGGCCCAACGAAAGCCCCCAGACCCAAATGGAGAGGGGCTGCTTGGGGGCCCCCTGGGGCCCCTTCAGGCCAGCTAGGTCTTTGGGTCCTGGCTCCTTCGCTTTGGGAGCAGTCGCTGGACGTTTGGCATGTTGGCCGGAGAGTGCTTCTCGGGCCGCGACCTGCAACCGGGCAGGTACCTCCCAGGTTCCCGGCCCAACGAAAGCCCCCAGACCCAAATGGAGAGGGGCTGCTTGGGGGCCCCCTGGGGCCCCTTCAGGCCAGCTAGGTCTTTGGGTCCTGGCTCCTTCGCTTTGGGAGCAGTCGCTGGACGTTTGGCATGTTGGCCGCAGAGTGCTTCTCGGGCCGCGACCTGCAACCGGGCAGGTACCTCCCAGGTTCCCGGCCCAACGAAAGCCCCCAGACCCAAATGGAGAGGGGCTGCTTGGGGGCCCCCTGGGGCCCCTTCAGGCCAGCTAGGTCTTTGGGTCCTGGCTCCTTCGCTTTGGGAGCAGTCGCTGGACGTTTGGCATGTTGGCCGGAGAGTGCTTCTCGGGCCGCGACCTGCAACCGGGCAGGTACCTCCCAGGTTCCCGGCCCAACGAAAGCCCCCAGACCCAAATGGAGAGGGGCTGCTTGGGGGCCCCCTGGGGCCCCTTCAGGCCAGCTAGGTCTTTGGGTCCTGGCTCCTTCGCTTTGGGAGCAGTCGCTGGACGTTTGGCATGTTGGCCGCAGAGTGCTTCTCGGGCCGCGACCTGCAACCGGGCAGGTACCTCCCAGGTTCCCGGCCCAACGAAAGCCCCCAGACCCAAATGGAGAGGGGCTGCTTGGGGGCCCCCTGGGGCCCCTTCAGGCCAGCTAGGTCTTTGGGTCCTGGCTCCTTCGCTTTGGGAGCAGTCGCTGGACGTTTGGCATGTTGGCCGCAGAGTGCTTCTCGGGCCGCGACCTGCAACCGGGCAGGTACCTCCCAGGTTCCCGGCCCAACGAAAGCCCCCAGACCCAAAAGGAGAGGGGCTGCTTAGGGGCCCCCTGGGGCCCCTTCAGGCATGCTAGGTCTTTGGGTCCTGGCTCCTTCGCTTTGGGAGCAGTCGCTGGACGTTTGGCACGTTGGCCGGAGAGTGCTTCTCGGGCTGCGACCTGCAACCGGGCAGGTACCTCCCAGGTTCCCGGCCCAACGAAAGCCCCCAGACCCAAATGGAGAGGGGCTGCTTGGGGGCCCCCTGGGGCCCCTTCAGGCCAGCTAGGTCTTTGGGTCCTGGCTCCTTCGCTTTGGGAGCAGTCGCTGGACGTTGGGCATGTTGGCCGGAGAGTGCTTCTCGGGCCGCGACCTGCAACCGGGCAGGTACCTCCCAGGTTCCCGGCCCAACGAAAGCCCCCAGACCCAAATGGAGAGGGGCTGCTTGGGGACCCCCTGGGGCCCCTTCAGGCCAGCTAGGTCTTTGGGTCCTGGCTCCTTCGCTTTGGGAGCAGGCGCTGGACGTTGGGCATGTTGGCCGGAGAGTGCTTCTCGGGCCGCGACCTGCAACCGGGCAGGTACCTCCCAGGTTCCCGGCCCAACGAAAGCCCCCAGACCCAAATGGAGAGGGGCTGCTTGGGGGCCCCCTGGGGCCCCTTCAGGCCAGCTAGGTCTTTGGGTCCTGGCTCCTTCGCTTTGGGAGCAGTCGCTGGACGTTGGGCATG